>NC_056730.1:559161816-559171816 GCF_019279795.1 Protopterus annectens | reverse complement strand
ATTGATAGTAAAACTATACATATATTTATTTATTTGTTTTTATTTTTATTTATTTATTTTGTGATTACTTTTGTTTCCCAGGAAAATCCAACTGGGCACAGGTCCCATTTTCAGTGAAGGCCCAGGAAGAAATGCACCATTTTACAGAATGAGTGGAAGGCAGTTATACAAGATTTTCATAATAAATGTTGTTGTATCTTTTGGATTTTCCCAGTTAGGGGTCACCACAGCGGAACTCCAGTCCGCTAATGATTGGCAGTAGATTTTTACATACCAAGTTGCCAGCCCTGACGCACAACCTTCAACGAAGGTACGCCCATTCAAGCATGTCTCCACACAGAAAACGCTTTAGCTGAGAATCGAACAGGACAACGTCTTACTGTGAGGCGACAACGCTACCGCAGCACCACCACCGCAGTTATTTTTTCATAATAAATGTACATACATAAAATAGTAATGATATGACAGTTAATCAAAACAAGCATGCAGCAAAACATTAGTTAATATTACACTTATTAAGAGTCAAGTTATTTTCAAATGGAATCAGTAGGAGACAGTGAAGTAATTATAGGATGAAACTGTTTACAAATTATGAAGGAGTACTGAGAAGGTCCAGGTAAAAGGGAGACAGAGATAATAGTGGAGGGGGTAGATCATAGCCCAGTAGTTAGAGACTGTGAAGAAGAAGTTGTATTATGACCAGTTACATAAGAACACTGACAGTAAGGGTTTGAGATTATCCAGGAATATCACATGTACAGAGCTGGCAACTGAGTCGGTAGGACTTTAGTTCAGTTTTAAATTATTTTAGGGAGTGTTGTTTTCATACTGGTAGTAGGATGGAATCTCAGAATTTAGCGAGGTGGTGGGAGATTAATGATTGGCATCAGAACTGTTGGGTTTGGATACATGTAATAGGTATTTTTCAGATGAATGTAGTAGCTTGTAAGTGTTATATATTTGCGTCAGGTTAGAGATGGATGGACAGTTCTTAGATTTATGCACAATGTTACTGATTTATGGAAGTTGTGAGTAGTTATGGTTAATGCTGGATTCCAGCCACTGTAATTCTCTTAGGACAAGTGCTATGATGGGTTCTATTTGGAAGGTTGTTGGTGAATTATGCTATTTTGTAGTAACTGCTTAAGTTTGTTTAGCAAGGTCACTTGGATGCAGTTAAGAACAGGTGCAGAATATGTTAGATTACCAGGCAAGAGGAGAGAGGAGATAATGTTTTTTCTTGTGGTGACCGAAGGAAGCATTTAGCTCTATAGAGATAATAAAGTTGTTGGTGTAAATTCTTCACTACATTTTGGATGCGAGTGTCAAATTTTAGGTTCTCATTTACGCAGATGCCTAGTAATTTGGTATGCGTGAAAACTTCAGATTTTTTTTTGGATGAGGTAACTGAGGAGGTTTTGTTGCTTGCAAGCTATTTGGGAGTAAACAGGATTAGTTTGGATTTCTCTGGGTTTAGGAATAGCTGGCCAGATATCCGCTGGGTTTCTATAGAGGAGGAGGACTGCAAGAAAAAACATTGTCTCCTCCTCCCTCCTTTCTCCTCTTGCCAACTCCAACATATGCTGTACCTCTTCTTAACTGCAGTTTACAGGACCTGTTCTAGGACTGGTGTGCTCTATCTGATCTCCGGACTGAATCCAAATTAAATCTAAGGCATCCTTTCAAATCTACAGAAAATAAATATTTTTGTTTACTGTATTACACTTTTAAACTGTATATTACTGAATTGCCACCTACTTTTAACTGTTTTTAGCCATTTAACTATTTTGATCTTTCACTGTTTCAGCTGTTTGCTGTTTGAGACTGTTGCTATTTGAGACTGTTTTTCCTGCACTTTGTATTTTGTAGTACTTGTGTATTTTATAGCATAGGCTAGATTCAGATTTGCTGAATCTAGACTGTTTGGAATTATGTGAGCACTAAAACCAGCCATCTTACATTAAGAGGGCCCCCAGCACCCTTGTGGCAGAAGAGTGTAGCAAAGGACCCATCTGAGTTGGAGATTGTAGGAATAAGGCTCAGTATTGAGCATTTCCATTGGGCAGCTTGTTTGAAAATTGCTTAACTTGTTTTAAAAAAAGGGTTCTCACAGTTGCATGGGTTTGCACCTGTTTTAACACAGCTCCACAGAGTTTAACAACCAGCCACTGCTATACTATCTTCATCTGAGAAATCTGAGGCAACTGTTTGTGCTTAGGGCACCTTCGCACAGCCCCGCTCAGTGGAGGTAACCACTGGCGCTTATACATGCAAAAGCTAAAGTAGTTTTCTTTTCCCTTAAAAGCTGCCTGTGCTGTAACTGAGGTGTCTCTTAAATTGCGCTTAGCTGCTCAGAGAGCACCTCAGCTGGGCTATCTACAGCATTTGCCACTTTAACTAAGGTCTCCTAACCCCTAATAGTCTCGTACCCATTGAAAGCCCCAATAGTATAGACCCAGCATTAAGCCCCCAATTAAACCACATCATTCCTCATTAAAGTAAGCAAATTTACACCTAGTATTATGAATGGTCAGTTCTCCTCCATTTCTTCTGCCAGCCTGGTTGACATGGGTCTCCTGAGGCAGTGTAGCAACTGCTTCATGTACACTGACAACCCATTACTCCTAAACCACTCAAGTTCAATTTGTGAGAGATGCATATACACTAAGAATTTTGAATCCTTTATCCCTTGTTCACAGAACAATGACACTGAACAGGCTGTCAGCCCACATACTGCACCTCCTCCACAAACCACGCTGTCAACACATAAACCATCATACGCAGAGGTACTCACCAGAAATTTACCTAAACAACAGAGACCTCTGAAACACAAATATGCTACACCTAATACAGTACCTACAACACTCAGTACACATAAAACCACAAGCACAAGTGTCTCACCAAACAAGCCACTAAGGCAAAGCACATCTAAACCACATTTTTGGTCATAGTCAGCTCTATAGTGAGACACACAGATGTTCCACTCACCAGGCTGGACAAGGAGAAAGCTACAATCAGCTGTCTATTGGATGCCAGGATCTGCCAGATCATACACGCACTCAAGTGTCTCCACAACAAGTACTATTATGACTCCATCATAGTTCACGTTGGTGTGAATGACTTGAGATGGACCACACTGGACTATATGAAGAGAGACATGATTGAGCTCTATGAATATGTGTCCGAGGCAGGTATGTCCCTAGCCTTGAGCAGCATACTACCCTCACCTATAGTGATGCCACAGTATAAACAAAAAATTATTTACTTCAACAATTGGCTTAGTTTCTACTGTCATTCTTAGGGGATCCAGTACCTGTCAGCCTGGGGTGACATGGTAGATATACAGGCTGCTTTGCCAGAGATGGTCTTCATCTGTCACCTTTGGGATTTTGGTTACTGGCAAAAGCTCTTGCCTCCCCCATACTGCCTTTTTAGGCACAACAACAAAATTCCTGATGTAGAAGTATCTTCAAAAAGCAACCTCAAGGTTATGCTGCTAAATGCTAGGAGTATAAACTCAAAACTGCACTCTCTGGAAGCAGCCCACACTTTAGAAGATGCTGACATCCTGGCCATACCAGGTTATAATGCATTCTACACATTCAGACCACAAACTGAAAGTGCAAGAATTAAAGGAGGTGGAGTATTAATAGTCATCAAATATAAATACACCTCTAGATTGGTTAAACAAAGCAACTCCCTTGAACTAATCCAGGTCCAACTGACTGTAGGTAAGACCCCTCTCCAAGTTATTGCCAGTTATAGGACCCCCTCCATGAATCAGGATGCCCACACTGCATACTTGGATCTACTTGAATTGCTCAAGATACAACCAAACACCCTGGATTTAGGTGACTTTAACTACCCTTCCATAGACTGGGCAAATTATACGTGTACTAACACACTTGCCCAACTTCATCAACTTCATTGCCCTGGACCAGTTGGTTGGCACCCCCACAAGGAGCCCAAACATTCTGGATCTGTTGCTCACTAACATGGGTGATTGTTGCACCACCCCATGTGTGCTGCCCTCCCTAGTGAGGTCTGATTATAAAGCAGTCTCATTAGAAGTAACAGTAACATCTGACTACCCATTAGCACCAACTAGACTAAAAAAACTTCTCCAAACCCAATTACAACCCAATACATGACGGTATTAGTAGCTTCATAGCCCCTGCCCTCACTGATGGCATGGAAACCTGTACTGGGATTTACACCAATGCTTTGTATAAGCATCTATACAAATGCACTGACTCAGCTGTACCTGATAGGATCAAAATAAGATTCTCAAGAAAGAACAAGCCTGCCTGGTGGACATCTGCCATTAACAGGTTATATAATAAGAGAAAGAAATTGCTGCCCAAGAGCAGGGAGGCACAGTCTCTGAATTGGAAGCATTCCGTCCTTGGCTTAAACAAGCAAATAAGACATCTCATAAGGCATTCTAAAGCTAACTATAAATCCAAATTAGCTTCCTTCACTAAGGATAAACATAAGGCCTTCTTTAACTACGTCAGAAACCTTAAAGGAAAAACCCATATCTGAGCAGAACTGGTTGTTAATGGCACCACATATACTGAATCTGCAGAAATAGCCAACTTGCTAGTTGACAGGTTCAATGAAAACTTCTTCCCCTGTCCCTGCCGCATATCTCCCAAAGCACCTGCCCTCCACTTAGTATCTCCAAGGAGCAGGTCATAAACACTCTCTCTAAAGCCAAAAACTCAGCCTGCATGGGACCTGATATTATCCCAGGCTGCCTTTTAACTGAATTAAAACAGAAACTAACTGCATGGCTGAGTACTCTTTTTACCCACAGTCTAATCACTGATTTTGTACCTGCTGAATGGAAAACAGCAGCTGTCATCCCGTTACATAAAGGAGGCACCTTCACAAACCCTGGGAGCTATAGACTCATAAGCCTGACCAGCCTAATCTGCAAGGATATGGAAATAATAATCATGGACCTTGTCAACAAAGATATAGGAGACCTCCAAATGCTTGACCTGATCCAGTTTGGCTTCATTAAAGGGAGATCCTGCCTCTTGAACTTGGTGGACTTCTTTGAGACAGTCACCAAAGCCCTGGACATAGGCAAATCCATGTATTTGGCCTTTATGTTCCTGGCCAAAGCCTTTGACACTATTACCCACTCAGGCATCATTGATAAACTCACCCAGCTGGAGATCAACCTGAATATTATCAGGTGGGTTGCAAACTGGTCCACCGATAAAATGCACACAGTCAAAATAGGTGACTCTACCTCCACCAGCAGACTCCTAACCAATGGTGTTCCATAGGGATTGGTGCTGGGGCCCCTATTGTTTGGAATCTACTTCTCAGATGAACAGGCTAAAACAAAAGGTCTATGGCTGACAAAGTTTTCTGATGATTTCAAACAGGGAGCAGTCATCGAGTCCTCAATCAATGTCAACATCCTACAAGAAGGACTTACACAGACAAATGACTGGTGCCAAAGTCATGAGCTAAAACTCAATGGAAAAAATACTTTATTATTCCCTTCAGCAAGGACAATGTCCCTGCACATTAACACATTAATAACAACACCCAAAGCACACAATCAGTGGTGAGAGATTTGGGCACACAGGTTGGGAGCGACCTTTCCTTTGACCACTTTGTCTCCACAGCAGTAAGAAAGGCTTTCTACATTGTCCACCTCATAAGTAAGGGCATTGCATCCAGAACAAAAGAGGTTATAACCCCCCTGTACTCCTCACTCATCAGGCCAATAATACAGTACAATGCTACTTTTGGTATGTACCTTACCAAGCACCTGCAGAGAAAACCTCAAAGGTTTCTTACAAAGAAAATTCAGGGTCTTCACCTTATGTCATACATTGACAGACAGAAATCACTCTCACTATACTCTATGTCTTACAGACTCTTCAGAGGTGACCTCTGCCTTGCATATAAAGCAATCTCAGATCCTGCTCTAATGGAAATACTGCACATTGATAAATCAAATGGTATAAGATGCATTCCCTCTAGGGAACTCAACTTAGTATGTGACATCAACAGGACTTGCTGGAGAGACAGATATGTCTCACAGAGGTTACTTCTCCTCTGGAACAAACTTCAAATTCAGGTGAAGCAGAGCCCCTTGGTGACCCTATTTAAGCATAATTTGTATGACTGGATGAGAAAACGCAAATTCACCTCAGGAGTTTCACCTGTGTGTGCCTCTTGCACAGAGTCAGTAGTTGTTGACTTAGTTCCGCTTAATACCTTGACATTCTTGGGAACAGAAGGGCTGTACTTGGCTAGGCTTCTTAGGGCCTTAGGACCATTAGCCTAGTAACCTCCTATGATCTTATGATCCTATGATCCTGGGTAAGTTCTTGTGGTTTATTGGTATTTTTTTTTGTGGTACAAATTACTATGGAGGGTACTAGGGATGCAGTTTTATGGGCTTTATGTATGTCATTTATGAATATGTTAAAGAGAATTGCTCCCAAGAATGACCGTTGTGGTACACCGACTGGGATGGGGAGGAAGGATGAGATGTCTTTTTGCCAACTGGCAGCTTGAGCTCTATTGTGGAGGTAGTTATGAAGTCAGGATATAGCAGTGATGTTGAGTCCTAGGTTATGAGGTTTGTTTAGGAGAATAGAGTGAGTGACGGTGTTAAAGACCTTGGAGAAATCTAAGATTTTTGATAGTGAAACTAAATAAAGTGGTAGAAGTATTATGGTGGGGGTGGAAGCCATGCTGAGATGAAGAGAGGAGGTTGTTTTGTGTGAGATCATGTAAGAGTTGTGACTGGATGCATTTTTCGAGTATTTTTAATGGCGGGAGAGGATGGCAATGGGCCTGTAGTTTGACAGTTCAGCTGAATGCCCTCCATTGTGGAAGGGAAAAATATGGCTTTTTTCCCAGTGGTTAGTGACATATGCAACACTGATGGAAGGATTTATTAGAATTGAGACAGGGTAATCTATTGCTTCTACAGCCACCTTAAGGTATTCACCAGGTAGGTTAATTGGGGCTAAGGTAGTGGGTTTCAATTTAAGTAATAGTTTTTTATTTAAGTAGAAGGGACTAGTTGAAAGGAGAGGTTGTGAAGAGGTATGGTAAGTGGTACTGTTGTCTGGTTGTTGATATTAAGGAAATTTTGGAGTAAGGATGAGTTACTGAATGAAATGGTAGTTGAAAGCATCAGCAAAGTTAATAGAGCTGTAGTCAGTGCAGGACAAGGTTGAGTCGTGTGGCAAGCATTGAGCAGCTGGTTTATAGAGGACCAAAATGTTTTGGGATTTCTGCAGTTTTTATGTTGCTGGTCAGTATAATATGTTTTTGTATCTAACTTAATTTGATTTTTGGTGTGGTTTCTGAGTTTTCTGAATTTTTGGAGACTTATTATTTTGCTGGATAACCATGTATTGCTTTTTTCCTGAGTGCAGCAAGTGTGTTTGTTTGAGTATGTGTATTTTTGTGTGTCTATATGTGTGTCTGTGGGTGTACTATAAATGGATGAATACACAGAAAGTCAAACATAAAAACATCGACCTTATAAGGTCAAAAACAACATTGATATGCTGGTATGCATGCATCAGGAACCAACCTCGATGCATGGAAAATTTGAAAATAAAAAAAATCACAAAACATAATTTTTTTTTACGGGGGGGGTGGGGGGTGGGATGACAAGCCTCCCTGTACCACTACATTTCAAGGGCTGCACCCCCACACCTCCTGCTAATTATATATACTAAGTCCAAGACTGCACAAAATTAGGGTAAGGGCATATTTTTCAACTGTAGCAATTGTGCAGTCTCATACAACTCTCGACCATCTGCTTAGTGTGTGTATGTGTGAGTATGTATGTATGTGTCATGTGTGTGTGTATGTATGTATGTGTCATGTGTGCGTGTGTGTGTGTGTGTGTGTGTGTGTGTGTGTGTGTGCGTATATATATATATATATATATATATATATATATATATATATATATATATCGTGTGTGTGTGTGTGTGTGTGTGTGTGTGTGTGTGTGTGTGTGTGTGTGTCTTTGCATAAATTGCATTTGTGTATGTATGGTTGAGGTATGTATTGTTGATTCACGTTGGTCGATATATGCAGATGGCAACAGCTGTGCGAGATGGACTGTCCCCAGTGTATGGGAATATACCCTTTCCCTAGGGATTGTGTGATCTCAGAGTTAGCATATATCATTAGTAGGGGTTGTGGGGGGTGCAGGGGATCTTGTGATCCTGCAAAAAAACACTTTACTTTTCTTTACATGTTCTGAGGATTAGCCACTGAGCATTGAGGTGTAGTGTGTAAATGTGTTTTTGTCGAAGTAAGTGTGTCGATGTAAAGCACGTCAGCATTTCTATAGATTGACGAATAAGAGTTCCATATACATATAAGTATATATATATATATATATATATATATATATATATATATATATATATATATATATATATATATATATATATATATATATATATATATATATATATATAAAAAGATACATTCACACATACATGAAGTAGCTTGCACTGTATGTTTAGGAATTGAGATTTCACACGGAGAGCAAAGCCATGTGTCCAGAACTGAGTTCACTAATTCTGTAATTTAAGATATTTCATTTTTTTTTTTTTTTTACAGAAACAAGACTCCACATAGTCAACTTATCCGCCTCATTGTATTCTTAGGTATGAATTGCCATTTCCCATGGAGTTTAATGGGTTGTAATAATTGTAAAAATCATTTATTCAGTAGTTTGCATACTTTTTTTTCTGAACAGAGTATTTTGTGGGCTATTTTCATTTCTAATTCTGAGGTACTTTTCAGTCTTTGTTGCAATATTAATTATTTTTTAAACATCCAAATGTTATTACATGTTTATGTCTATTAAATTTTCATAATTGTGCTGTCCACTTGTACAGTAATTTCAGAAACTGTGTAATACTAATGAAAGATAATAATGACTGTTGTAGAATGTAATATTTACATTCTTTGTCATAATCCTTGGAATCAGCCTTCTTCTAATTTATGTCCTTGCTCAGTGGTACACTCCTCATACAGACCTCACCAAACCTCAAGAATACAAACACAAATACATACCTTACCAAACCTCAAGAATACAGACACATTCAGTAATATATACCTCACCAACCTCAAGAATACAGACACATTCATCAATACATACCTCACCAAACTTCAAGAATACAGACACATTCAGTAAAGTAAAAGAAACAATTACACATTTTCAAACTTCTGTTTCAGTGACCCATTGACTCATTCCATGGGTTATTTAATTTATAATCCATTGTCTGATTTAACATCAATTATTGTCCTATTAAAAATCTCATAATACATTGGAAGAATATTCTAGAAACAGACCACTATTTCTCCCTTTCAAATGTTGGTATGACGCTGATATTATCATCTGTTACCTACTTATGAATGGAATTGTGCTCATACCAAATAATTCACAACAAAACTCTTTGAAGAAAACATTTTAACTGATGAAATACCTTTTCATTACAGCATACCTTACATTCTACTCCATGCACACTAATGTTACTTGGCAGACAGCTATAATTTTACCTGTGCGATTAGGTAATAGTTTGAAATTCCAAAACTTGTTGGTGCAAGTCCTGAAATATTGAGTCTAAATAATTGAAAGTGCAGAGTTACATATAATAAGTCTGAGATTGCTATTTCCCAAAATATTTCCTTCTCCCCAAGGTCAGGCAATCTTCGATTTGTTATATGTATAGGTTTAGGAGGTGTGGGGGCCTGCCTCAGACTTATGAGTGTCAGAATTACAAAAGGGAGCTGTACTGTTATCCACTTGTAACAACAGTGTCTGGCAACCCCTCTTGTCTCCTTGGTCACCCATAACTTTTACTTTACAAAAAAAAAAAACATATATATATATATATATATATATATATATGGGTCCCTATCTATTCGTCGACAATTCATTTCACTGACACTCATTTCGTCGACAGTTCATTTCATCGACAGA
>NC_056730.1:559126816-559151816 GCF_019279795.1 Protopterus annectens | reverse complement strand
TTCTTGCAGCTAGGTGTTTGTTCAAAAATATCTTTTATGCTGTAATTATTCTTATTAATAAAAATAGGTGCCCCACCACCCAACTTCATAATGTCTTGTTGTTCCATTGCAATTTGTAAGTTGTTGGCTATGTGGCATAGATAACTAGTGTGTTTATACTCTGTGTAAGGACCATTCACAAGTTTTGGTTGCCCTGTTATCTTTAACTATACTTTCTTCATCAAAAGCCAAAGGTTTGAACTTACTTTCTGAACTTTTTTGAAACAAATTTCAAAAGATCATCAGAGTAACCATAGTATGAAAGATTTCAAAGATGGAGTCCACTTCTCTACTAAAATTAGCATCAGACATTGTTAACCTGTTTATACATATCATTTGCTCTTTTACTTGCTATATAGGTTCATAGATTAGTATTAAGCTAACTGCCCTTGTGAGCCATTTTAAGCCTAGCCAATTGTCCCTTGTGAGACTCAAACTCCACACCTTGTGTTTATAAGGCAAACACCTTAACCATTAGGCCACTCTCCCAACCTTTGGATTTTCTGAATGCATGCTGTGATATTCAGTGTAACAGCTGCTATCCACCTCTTTTTTTGCTATTCTGGTGAATAAATACTTGTCCAAATTTTTTTTTTCCTTCTTCAAATATTACATCTAAAAAGTGCATTTGCTTATAGTAAAAATAAAATGCAAAAGTGAAGTAATTCCTTTAATACAATCTTTAGAAAGATCAAATCATTTTCAGTGCTGCACCAAATAAAAAAGACCTTGCATATAAACATGTAAAAAGAATTTTGTATGGTTAGTAAAGACACTGCAAATATGAAGATCCTCTAACTCACCTAGAAGAATGTTGATATAGCTGAGGGCCATATGTAAGTAAACGGGTGTAGGACACAGCTCCTCACACGGGGGTGCTGGGGGATCTTACCCACCTATCAAAACATGCAGAAACATGTGCTGTTTTGTAAAATTTGTATCTAGGTGGATTTTCAGTCATATTCCTTTTTTTTCCAAAATCTCTTTATTCAGTTTTTCAATAATAACAGCAATACAAAACATCAAAAACATAAGTCTACAATACACATAGAAAAAAAACCATAAAAGCTAAATACTAATTCATAGGTTTATAGGTAGGTACTAGACTTTTGGCACTAGGGCTTATATAAGCCTAGCCAAAAAAGTACCCTGGCTTTCGCTACTCAAGAAAATTATTTTCCCGTGCCCCTGTCAAGCAGAGCCACAGAGATGATCCCTGGGGTGAATTTCCTATTTCCCATCCAGTCATCAAGATTTTTCTTGAAGAGCGCTAAAGAGGAGCTTTGTTTGATATAGATAGGTAGTTTGTTCCAGAGTATGGGAAGTCTCTGGGACAGGAATCTATCCCTCCAGCATGTTCTGTTTATTGTGGTGACAAGACTTAGGTCCCTAGAGCATGTAGCTCGGAGGAATTGGGATTTATTTAAGTGGAGCATGTCCAACAGCTCTGAGTTTGACATAGCTTTGTATGTTAGGCAGAGATCACCTCTGAAAAGGTGATATGCGACGGAGTAAAGCTGGAGTTTTTGAGAAGGTCTGCATAGGGCATCTGTTTGAGGCCAATAATCCTCTTTGTGAGGTATTTCTGCGACCTTTCCAGTTGTTGTAGATGTCCTGTGAGGTACATACCAAAAGGGGCATTGTACTCTATAATGGGTCTAATGAGTGATGAGTAGAGGGGAACAATGACCTCTTTTTTCCTGGATGAGAAACCTTTTCTGATGATGTGTGCCACGTAGAAGGATTTCCTGACTACTGTGTCGATGTGACTATCAAAGGAGAGACTACTGTCCACCTGTGTCCCAAGGTCTCTTATCACACTTTCGGTGTTAAGTAGACTACCACCTATGTGGTAGCTTTTTACCAAAAGGGATGACAATGCACTTTTTGGCATTGAGTTTGAGGCTATGGCTTTGACACCAGGCATTTGTCTCAGTGAGGCCCTTTTGTAGGATGTCCACATTGTTAAGAGTTTCGATTATGGCTCCTAATTTGCAGTCATCTGCAAACTTCATTAGCCAAAGACCTTCTGTGTTAGCCTGTACTTCAGAAAAGTAGATACCAAACAGGAGAGGACCCAGGACTGAACCCTGTAGTACTCCACTTGTCACTGGTCTGAAGTCGGATTTGGAGTCTGCTACTTTCACAGTGTGGGTTCTGTCAGTGAGCCACTTGGCAACCCATCTTGTGACATAGGGATTAATATCTAGTTTAGTGAGTTTATCTATAATTCCAGAGTGGGGCATGGTGTCAAAAGCCTTGGCAAGATCTAGATAGGCTGTGTGAACCACCTTACCCTCGTATACGGCTTTGATGACTGCTTCAAAGAAGTCTATCAGGTTTAAGAGGCATGATCTGCCTTTTACAAACCCGAACTGGGTGGGGTCCAGAGTTTGGTGATTACCAATGTCTTTGTTTATAAGTTCCATGATGATATGTTCCATGGCTTTGCAGACCAGGCTCATTAGGCTAATGGGGCGGTAGTTCCCGGGGTCTGTGGTGGCTCCCCTTTTGTGGAGTGGGATAACCGTCACTGTGTGCCATTCAGTGGGCAGAAAGCCTGAGGTGAGGCTATGATTGAATATGGTACTTAGGTGGGGTGCTAGTTCATTCTGTAGTTCATGTAGAACGCAGCCTGGGATGTTGTCAGGTTCCATGGATGCTGTGTTCCTGGCTTTGAAGAGTGTGTTTTTTTTTACCTGTGCAGCCGTGATTACAGGAACTTTGCATTCTTCTGATATAGAGATGAGCCTTTTAGGGGGTGAGAGAGGGGTAAAGTTAGCACTGAACCATTCTGCCAGGATGTTGACAATATCATTTGGTTCTGTATATTTAGTGCCATTGTGCTGTAACTCAGAGCAGATCTGAGTGTTGCCATTGAGATTCTTGACATAGCCATAGAATGCTTTGTGGTTGTCTTTAGAATCAGTGGCAATTTTGTTTTCGTAACTAGCTTTTGGAAGATTTTATGAGGGATCTCAACTTCTTACTGAGGCTGACCAGGGAGTTTCTCCAATCATGGGATTTTACTCTTTTTGCAACAGTTTCTTTCTTCTGTTGTAGAGTTTGTTTATGGCAGGGGACCACCAGATTGGCTTCCTTTTTTATGGAGGATAGCATCTTGACTCTGTTAGGGATAGTACGATCCATGCACTCGTGTAAGTGCTTATAAAGTGCATTTATGTAGGATTCAGCAGTCGTACCTCTATTGTCCATCTGCATGGGTGTCGTGAAGTTTGCCACTTCTGTCTTAAGAAGTGTGAAGTTGGCTTTGGAAAGGTTTTTATAGTGGTTTCCCTAATGGGGGGTGGGGGCGGGATGTGGATGTCTAGGGTGATTAGCTTGTGGTCAGATCTGACCAACAAGGAAGTGACCTCTGGTGTGGAACACCAGATGCCCATGTTGGTAATAACCAGGTCTGGGATATTGCTAGCCCTGGTGGGGGTGTGGATTAGTTGATCCAAGGCGTTGGAATTTATGAATTCCAAAAAACGTTGAGCAAAAGAGTTGATACATGAGAAGTTTTCCCAGTTAATAGTGGGGTAGTTGAAATCGACTAATATGAGGGTGTTGGGTTGTACCCTAATATTTTCCAGTGTATCAAGAAATGAGGAGTGGGAATCCTGGGACATGGTGGGGGATCTGTAGCAAGTTACAATTTGGATTGCGGTCTTCCCCAGAGTTAGTAGCATTTGGATAATCTCGGATGCATTATGCTGAGCAACTAGCCTGGAAGATATCCTTAATGAATATGGACACACCCTCGCCTTTAGTGTTTCAGTCCAGGTTAGGTGTCCGAAAGGTGTGGTATGAATTATAGCCTGGTAATGCAGGGGTGCTCTCTGGAGCCTTGAACCAGGTCTCTGTCACTGCACAGATGTCGATGTTATTCATTTTAAGGAGTGCCTCAAGTGAATGCATTTTGAGGTTTAGACTTCTAGCATTGAGTAGCATTACCCTCAGATTTTGCTTGCTTGTACCTGTTACAGTGGTGAATTTGTCATTTGAACCTTGCCTAAAAAAGGCACTATAGGGGTGGCAAGAGCCTTAGCCAGTATCCGGAATCCCAAGGGTGACAGGTGCAAGCCATCTCTGGCAAAGTATTGTAGTCTGTTGATCATGTCATCCCAGGCAGACAGATACTGGATTCCCTTAGAATGACACCAGAAGCTTAGCCAATTGTTGGTCAAATCATTTTGTCCTTGTACTGTGCTATCATTCTGGGTGATGGCAGGATGCTACTCAGGGCTAGGGTCATGTCTCTTTTCATGTAGTTGTTTTTGAATCACACACCAGCCAGATACCAGGAGTTTCCAACAGTTTATGCCTCATGCACTATATACACTAGAAGTCACTACATTAGCAAACAGAGGAGAGAAAAACTTCTCAATTGAAAGCAGAGAGATAGTATAAGGGCATAGTTTATAAAGAGATAGAGGTAGAAATTCAATCACTTGTAATAGATAGGTATACTAGGGAATGTGTTTAGGTGTATAGACAGGAAAGGAGATACGCTGCTTATAATGCAAGCTTTTCTTAATATAAGTTTGTCTTAGCAGGTCAGTGTGAGGTCTATCTTTAATTCTTGAGAATTACATCTAGTAGTAACCCCAATATTTCTGATAGTAATGTTTTTGTTTTATTGTTGTATAAACTAATTTGTGCGATGAGATATATTTAATAGCTAGTTTGCTAAAGTCTTCCCATGGGATTGAAGATGTGACAGTCCATTTTTTTGTGATGTAAAATTTAATAAGGGCACACATTGTGATAAGGATATGTTTTAACATTTTTGGAAGTTTATTTGTGTTGGTGTGTAATATAGCTATCTCCCATGACAGGGTTGTTTTTTCATATGCCATCTTCTCTAATCTAGCTCTTAAAGAGCACCATAAGTTGTGTACCTGACTAGAGTCCCACATAACATGAAGAATATCAGCTGTTTGGTTTGGGCAGTGTGGACATATAGGTAAAAATTTGGGATTGGACTTATTTAGCTTTGATGGGGTATAATATACACTGTTATTAATCATAATTTGTGTGTATAGCAGCCGCTTAAAGGGAATAAACTTGATTGTATTTTCAATGGCCAGTCTTTTGCTTTCTTCAGTGAGTAATTGGTTTTTCCCTTGCCAATAGGTTGAAAATAATAGAGAATTCTGGTATTTTATGTTCGTTACAAGTTTATATGTCCTAGAGATTGTTTTACCTTTAGTCACAATATTTTTTAGTATTAGTTTTACTAACTTAATGTCCTGCAGGTCAACATTAGTTTGTGAAAATTTAGCATTTATAAGATAATGGATTTGGCTAAGAATGATAGTATATTTCTTAGGAAGATTGAGTTTCAGTCTTAGTTGTAGTATATTAGATTTTTTCCATTTGTAAATTTCCCATATTGTAAGAGCTTTTATCAGAGGGTAATTTGTTAAATTTAGGGGTTTATTATTTATTAGTGGGTTAGGATTTAGGTGGAGCAGTTCTATAAAGGCAAGAGCATTGAATAGTTGTATTGATTTGAATAACTTTTGAGTAGTTGGGATCATATGCTTAATTAGTGGGTGTAAGTTCTTTGTGAATAAGTCTTTTTGATTTAAGTTTAAAAAGGGAAGAGATTTGGTGTTATATCCAAGGGATTTAAGTTGTTCAAACCAGATTTTGATCCACTGAAGTGTCCAGGTATAAACGTTTGTGTCATGGTTTATTATATGTATTAGTCTGTAAGCAATAATTATACTATAATAAAGTCTGAAGTCTGGCAAACCCAATCCCCCCTTATCTTTGGTAAGTACAAGTTTATTATATTTAATTCTGGTAGATTTGGGATACCATAAGAATCTTGATATAGCTTTTTCTATATCAAGAAAAACTTTGGGTGGAATATTTGAGAAGGTGGCATTTAATTGAAAGAGTATTCTTGGTAATAGATTCATATTGATGACACTAGCTTTTGAAAGTAGAGACATATTTAATATTCTTCCATCTATTAATATCATTTTCAATATTGGTCCATGTACGTAGTAGGTTATTCTTTATGATTTCCTTAATGTTGGAGGTAAATAGTATTCCTAGGTATTTTATCTGGTAGTTAATCTTGATGTTATTCTCAGGAAAATAATATTCCTTATGGCCTATAAGATTCAAGGGAAATAGATGGGATTTATTTGAATTTAATTTATAATTAGAGATTTCAGAGAACTCAGCTATTGCTTTGAGTATTTTTGGGAGATCAGTGGTGGGAAGTTGAAAATATATATTTAAGTTGTCGGCAAAGGTTTATATTAAAGATTCTAGGCATGTGATGGAAGGTATTTTGTGAAATAAACAGGAGCAGGAGTTCTAGATAGAGATTAAAGAGGTATGGGGAAAGAGGACAACCTTGCCTTGTGCCATTGGATAAGAGTATATGGTTAATTTTGAGCTTATTTATCTGAATAGTGGTAGAAGCTTTCTGATATAGAACCTTAATTATCCTTATAAATTCCTGAGGAATTCCAAATAAAGGCAATATATTGAATAGAAAATGTAAGTTAACTCGATCAAAAGCCTTGCTTGTGTCAGCAGTGAGAACATATCTGGGGCATTTATCACTGTTAAGAAGTCTGATAGTGGTACCCAAGAGGAGGGTGTTGTCGCTTGTTTGCCTATTTATCATAAAGCCCATTTGTTCTTGGGAGATGATGGAGGGGAGTATATTTTTAAGTCTATTTGCTATAACATGAGCTAGGATCTTAATGTCAGTATTTATCAGGGCAATTGGTCTATAGTTGGCTGGATCTGTTGGGTCAGAGTTTGGCTTGGGAATTAACACAGTTTTGGAGTTATTAAAATAATTATCTGTTATACTGTATTGTATTATATAATTGAAAACTTTTAATAAAACTTTGGAAATAGGTTCCATAAATTGTTCATAAAATTCAAAGGTGTAGCTATCAGGCCCAGGAGATTTACCCAGTTTGAGTTTGTTTATCGCAGCTTTTATCTCTTTTAGTTGCAAGGGTGTTTTTAAAAATTTTTCCTGATTGTCTGAAATTTGTGGAAATTTTATATTATGTATAAAATCACGAAATTTGTCTGTACAGGGAGGAAGGGGTAAGTTATATAGCTTATTGTAAATGTCTTTAAATGCGTCTACAATGTCTTGGTCCTTGTGCTTCAAGAGTCCTTCATGCTGTATTTCTTTGATCCTCAGTAGACCATTTTAATATTTATTAATCTAGCTAGAATTTTGAAGGTGTTTGTGCCCATTCTGAGTATTGATATATTGATCTTAGCTCTAACAGAGAGATATTTTCTAGATAATGTTTGTGTAATTGCTTTTGCCAGTCGGTTATTTTATCCTCCAGGTCTTTTGAGTACTTATTTTGAAGTTCTAATTCAGCAGTCTTGATTTGGGTTTCCAGTTTATTTTTGACGTTATTGTATTTTTTCTTGACCCATGCATTTTTGGATAATGATACCCTAATGACTGCTTTGGCAGCCACCCATTGCATGTCGTATGGAATTTGAGTGGATATAATGTCTTTTTCAAGTTGGGCTAGAATACTAGTGACTTCCTGTGCTACTTCCTGGTTTTGAATGATTTTAAGATTAATGTCCAATTATTGAAATAGGGGACATTTTGTTTATAGGTTTGAATGTTTATGGTGAGACTCATTTTTGAATGATCCGATATAGCTCTGGGTGATACAGTATATTTTATCCTATAAGAAAGCAAGGCTTGGGAGATTAGAAAATCATCTATTCTGGACCAAGTTTTATGAGTGGCTGAGAAAAAAGTAAATCTTTATATTGTTTTATCATATTGAAATTTGGTATAGGGGTCAATTAGCTCAAAGGTATTTTGTAGTTCTTCAAGTGCTATAGTAGTATGTTGGGATTGCCTGTTTTCAGTATGCAACCTATCTTTGCCTGGGTTTAATCAAGCTTTCCAGTCCCCACCTATGATGTACAAATGATTTTTGAGTGGTTAGCTAATATATTAAAGATTTCATAAATGAAAAGATGTTGATTTGAGCAGGGGCTGTATATATTGAGAAAGAGTAGAGGTTTATTTAGGGTATGATATTCACTAGTAAATAAAGCCCATCTTCCATTAGGGTCAGTTTTAATAGAAGTGATCTCTCCTTGGAAAGATTGATTTATTATAATGGCTACTTGCCTAGATCAAGAGTTATGACCTGCAGCAATTATTTGTGTAAACCATTTCCTTTTCCTTTCCTTATCCCAGAGTTGACTATCCAAGTGAGTTTCTTGCAGGAAGGTTACTTTGGACTTATTTTGATATGTGAGATGCATGATTACATTTCTTTTTTTATCCAATATCCCCTTAACATTCCATGAATCTATTGATATCATTTCATAATTTGCTTATAAGGTTATTTACTGATTGATAAGTGAAAAAGTAGTAATATAGTTTGTTTGTGTTAGAAAAATCTACATGCTGCCTAGAAAAATATATTTACAATGTGTGCTGCTTAGAAAATATATTTACATACATGCTGCCTAGAAAAATATATTTACAATGTGTGCTGCTTAGGAAGATGTGTATTTAATCATTCAAACACATATAAGTTGTATGATCAAATATATAGAGAAATGTGTGCTTTAGTTAGGAATAAATGTACTTAATGCATTTAATTCTGTCTTACTAGAATAACAGTAAAATGAACCTGCATATTATTGCTTGAAGTACAAGCTGCAGTGTAATCAGAAATTTGACCTTGGCAGCTTGCAGATGCAGTCTGGCTCATGTCTTTCAAGTAAAGATTATTTTGCAAAGTTGGAAAATAATAAATCTGTTTGCATGTATGTCCTCTTTCCTGCCTCCACCAGACTATCTCTGATAGTGCGGCTGACAAGAGAAACAAAAGGAGGCTTTAAGGAAGACTTACATCTATTATATTTGAACTAATCAGAGAACCTTGAATTGGCTACATCCTCAGGAGGTCATCGTGACTGACCAGCTGTTTGCAAGGCTGCAACATTCTCATGGGAAAAGGACTTTTTGAAAAACACGAACTCAGCAGTTTTATGAATAACTATGATGTAAAGACCCTGTCACTAGCCACACCAGTGAGGTGGGCAAAACTGATAATGAAATGTATATAACCAATGTGTCTTGGTCAATAAAGCAGTCAAAATTCTATACAAACTTTGTGTATGGTTTTGCCTCCTAATGTACATTAGTGATATCTGAGTTGCTCCTGCATTATTGTTTGTTATTAATTGACATTGTGTTTGAATAACTCAATGATTTTACAGTCTGACTCTAACAAATTTATTTAACATCTTGGTCCTAATGAATTCCCTTGGTAAGCTACAGGTCAGAATATATAGGTGGTATTGAAGTCAGAAGAAGGAAAGACCTCCGGCTGTCCACTTATCTGATCTGTGGCGAAAAGCGGAAAACTGGGTCCTAAAAAGCCTATCAAACATAAGCAGGAGGCTCGGGTAAGCAGAATTCCTCTCTTTGTTTTGTTTTAGATCAGGGACCAGGTTACACTGTGCTATTGCTAAGGTTTGTGATAGCAGGGAGAGGTAGGTCGAAGTATTGTATCTTGAGTCATAGATCAGGAAATAAAGCAAAACAAAGTAAACAGTCATTCTAGACACTACTGTGAATACGGGAATAGAGATACCACGTGGTACAAGAGAAAGGGTTACGTAACAGTTCTGTTGTTGTTTTTCTCTCTCTTTCTTTTTCTTTCAGAGACATGGGAAACGAATGCACTAAAGGGTCCGTGACCCGCCCCTAACAGAAGATGCAAAATATATGCAATTACAGAGAGCAGATAATGTGAGATATTTTGCAAAATGTGTTAACAACTATAAATTTGATAGTAAACTAGATAAACTTTCACTAGTTAAACTCCTTAAACAAGTTTTAATCTGATGCAGGGCGTCAGGCAAAAGAAAAACAGAAGCTTAAAAAATTCTGAAACATTTTAGACAACAGAGTAAAAGGTCTAACAGACAGAATCTCTGAAAAATGAAAACTTAGAGTAGACTGGACTTGCATTAATTAATGCCTACAACAGGAAAATGAGACAGTAGATGGATATTATGCTAGATTATTAAAATGCTTAAAATAACAATTAAAAAATATATATATATATATATACATTTTAAAAGGTTGCATTGCCTCTGTTAGTAGTTTTATTACAAGGCATATGATAAATCACTGAACAAGCAGGCTGCAAGCCTTACTTGAGTATGCTAGACGTACTGAAAGACACTTTAATAGTAAAAAAAAGAAAAGGCACAAGTCTTCACTGTTGAATTTGTATTACAGTCAGGTAAAAGGGCATCTAGCTAGGGACTATAAACAAAATAAGAAAGCAATAACAGAAGATAAAGGAGATGTGGACTGACTATATAATAGTGATAATAACCAAAAATCATCAGGAAAGGTTAATAAACAAAAAGAAAATGTGAATGTAGTAGAGGAATAGAGGAAGTACAAACAGATGTAAAGAATAAAATGAAAATAAAATTTTAGATTTAGCATTGTTGAGCCTGGAGCTCTACCTAGCAAATACAAAACCAGAAGTAACACTTCTGGTGGAGGGAAGAAAGGTCAAATTCCTGTGTGACTCAGGGACTTTGATACACCCTCCAAGTTACCAAAACATTCTAAATCACCTAATTATATATTAGTAAAAGCAGCAAATAGACAGCTATACAGGGAACCACTTTCCCATAATATAGCAATAACTGACCCTGTTTCAGGTATGACTCAGAAAAGTAAAATTGTAGTTTCTGCAAAAATATCCAGTAAACTTACTGGGAAAAGACCTTGTGCAGATATTTGGCATAGCAGTAGTTCCTACCATGCAGGGTATGGAAGCACAAAGACGAATGAATGCTCTTGTGGTGTGATCAGAGGGTGAAGCCTATTATTGGTACAGCCAGGACCTAGTTATGATTGGTCCAGGGGCAGTAACCAAAGAACTGATAAACGTAGCCATCAGTGAGGTACCCTCCTTGACACTGATCAGCAGCACTGGTTACATTGTACTCCATACTACTGTAGCACACCAGGACCTAATAAAAAATATAAGTAAAAATCCTGCTGACAAATTAATATTACAAACTTTATGCTGGGATACTGAGGGAAACAGTGTAGTAAGCTGTTCATTACCTCAGGAGTTCATGAGATTGTATAAGTCCAATAGACTGCCACATGTCAGCTTGACAAAAACAAAAGTTTTAAATGGGCAGACTTAGAAAAAAAAGGTAACAAAATGGGAAAACAGACTGATTTAAAAATGTCAGGACAAGGGATATGAAAACAAAACTGAATTGGTTGACACAGACACATACAGCTGTACACTTGCAATCTAGTAAGGACAGCTGATTAATTAAAAGAAAGGCCTTGTGTAAAATTCCAACAACTCTGTGGTCAACAGGCAAGTCAAATGTAGGGCTTATTCAAGCAGCAGGACCAGTTACAATTACCCCAAAGTCAGCTTTTAGACCACAGAAAACAATACATTTTGGGAAAGAATGCAAAAGTAGAAATTAAGCCTATAATAAGCAGCATTACTCAAAATGGTAGAATCTCCTGATTCACAATGGCAGATGGTACAAGATTTATAAGCTGTGAATAATGCAGTATACCTTATTAAATGATTTGAAATATTTCACTGTGGTAGATATTAGCAATGCATTTTCTCAATACCTATCCACCCTGACAGCCAGCATTGGTTTGCATTTACATTTCAGGGCAAAAGGTATACACCTGACTACCACAGGGATATAGTGAAAGTCCAACGATATTCGCACAAGAGATGGCTAGCAACCTGGCAGGGTTTTCTCCACCAGGGGGCAGCCAAGTACTACTTTATGTAAATGACATCTTGCTAGCAGCACCCAGCAGCAGTGCAGGGTGAATACAGTAGCATTGTTAAAATTTTTAGTAATACAAGGACACAAAGTAAACAAGAGTAAGTTACAAACTTTGGGAAAAAAAAAAAAAAAACACAGGTTAGATACCTGGAATATGTGATATTCAGTAAAGGTAAAATACTAAATAGTGGGTAAAGAAAAAAAAACAGCAATTTTGCAAGCACCCAAACCAACAACTAAAAAAGAAATAATGTCTTTCCTAGGTACAACTAATTTTTGTTGGAACTGGGTACCAAATTATTT
Organism: Protopterus annectens; assembly: GCF_019279795.1. Lineage (NCBI taxonomy): Eukaryota > Metazoa > Chordata > Ceratodontiformes > Protopteridae > Protopterus > Protopterus annectens. The sequence continues at coordinate 559,139,624 of NC_056730.1, read as the reverse complement.
TACAATGAAAATAAAAGCAGAAATGGCTTTCTGCAGGTTGAAGCAGTTAATAGCTTCTTCATTAGTTTTAAGACTTCCAAGTTATCACAAACGTTTTTTAGACCATAGATTGTAAGCAATGGTACATGACATCAGTATTAAAGCAGCAACATGGGGATAAGCAATGCCCCATAGCTTACTATTCATTACAGTTAGACCCAGTGGTGCAATCTTTGCCTCACTGTGTACAAGCAGTAGTTGCAGCAGCAATGGCAGTACAGGCTTCAGCCTCAATGGTGTTATTCCACCCTCTCACATTGAGAATGCCTCATGCAGTTGCAATAATTCTGCCACAAGAAAAAGTTGCATACCTTTCTCCTGCTAGACATCTTTCATGTATGACCATACTGCTGAGTCAACCTCATATAAACAGTTAGCTTTACCTAGACAAGATCTTACAGATATGCCCTTGGACAATGCTGAGGTGACATATTACGTGAATGGCTCATGCAGAAGGGGTCCTACAGGAAAAAATCTGGTGGGGTATGCAGTAGTTACAGACACTAAAAATTTAGAAGCACAAACTTTGCCACACAACTTGTATGCTCAAGCAGCAGAACTGGTAATCTTGACAGAAGCATGTATTTTAGTAAAAGGCAAAAGTAAACATATATACTGATAATCAGTATGCTTTTTCTACAGTGCATGTGTTTGCACAATAATAAAGAAAATAGAGGGATGATTACATCCAGTGAAAAACCTATTAATCATGCGCAATTTATTTTGGAGCTATTAGAATCTATTCAGTTGCCTACTAAAGTAGCTATTTGTAAATGTGTAGCTCATACAAAACAACAGGATAAGATTTCAAAGGTAATGCACGAGCTGATGCAGCTGCAAAGCAGCCTCAGACTCAGGAACTTTATTTTTTGAAAAATTACAGCCCTTTGAGATTTTAGATTTAAACATGTTAAAAACAATGCAAATGCTTACTACAACAGCAAAAAAAACAAAACTGGGTAAAACAAGGTGCAATTTAATATTACCGTCTAATTTATTTAAAAATGCAGCTTTGTTGAGCCGTCTCAACAGGGGATGGTACAGTTAGTTAACAGAACATTCCAAACATATGGATACATAAATTATACAATAAAATTTTGTGCAGCTTGTCATACTTGTAACAAAGCACCATGCACAAGGAGCATTTAAAACAAGCAAGGAGTTTCCTACACCACCATATCCATTCCATACTATTTGTATGGACTTCATAGAGTTGAATAAATGTGGAGGAAAAATACAGTTTAGTGAACATAGTTGTGTTTTCAAAATCACTAGAAGCTTTGACTTAAGGAATCACACCACCCACAGTCAGCAGGACTGGTGGAGAGGTACAATGGGATTTTAAAAAAACAAGTTAAGAAAGTTGATGAGTAAGACTCAGAAGAATTGGATTTGCTGTTTACCTCTAGCATTGCTGAGCATGAAAAACAGTAACAAATGTAAAGGGTTTGATCCCCTTTAAAGTAATATTTGGAAGGGCATATTATGTGCCTCAGTAAAAAGCTCTCATGCCTGCAGGGCTGGAGGCTGACAGTTCACTAGCTAATTAAATAAAGAAACTGTTATAAATAAGACTGTTTTGCAGTTGAACTCTTTTTCAGATAAACAAGAAACAAAACCAGAAGTCCTGGATTTGGCTGAAAGTCATAAAGAGAAAGAACAGTCCAAGGTGGGAAGGTCCGTACCAGGTACTGTTGGCAACACCCACTGCAGTGAAAATTGCTGAGAGATCATCTTGGGTTCATTTAACCCATTGCAAACCTGTTAAGAAATTCAGTTTGGACATACCACAGGAACAGAATGGCCAGAGGCAGAATAAATAAAAATGTAAAACAACCCCAGAGACATTGGTTCACTGGCCTACTGATCATACACTTAATAACTATGTTTGTAGTAACCTTTTTTGTTATGGTTTTCTTGCATATAACTACAGAAGTAAAATTAATAAAACGTGATGAAGGACTGGCTACAGACTGGCACCCAAACTTTAACACATACCTGGCTATGAAGTTTATGTAGAGACTATGAACATTTCAAATTGCTGGGTCTGTACTGCAATACCACAGCATATGGAGGACTTTTAATGTCTGCTGTCCCCTTGGGAATAAATGAAACTTGGGAAAACCTGTTATTTGACACAGGCACTGTGAGATCACAGGACAAAATTGCTTTATTTTTACCTGTTCACACAAAAGAAATTGTATGAGTAATACCCTCCAGGTGGGCTGGAGTAATGGTAATATAACAATGTCTTATAAATGTTACATTAAAGTCATACTGTTTGTAATACAAACCATGATTCATATCTGAGTTCAATGAAAACTACATTAAATGCAGTATGTGACAATCTAGTCTTAACTAAGCAATTGTCTATTAGGAATAGGAAAATGTTTCATGCAGGGATAACACGTATCAGTACCAAAGTAATGATTTTATTTGTGGGAAAAAGGCATATAAATGGTTACCTGAGAATTGGTCCGGCAGTTGTTTTGGGTTATCTGGTTTCAGCAATAAGACATACTGCAGAATTACCTTTGGGTAAAATAGAAACAGCTCGAGAATCTGAAGGTCCAGTGAGAAAAAACCCTGTGAATCCAGTTGGTAAAATCGGCTGGTTAAAACATAATTCAGTGAAAGACAAAGTAAATTGACTCATATGAACCTGGGCAACAGTGTTATATCCAGGGCAGGAATGCCACCAGCCTATGGAGCAGTCAAATCGATCTGGGAGCTGAGAAAGCTGTCAAAAGTCATGAACAATGCAACTTTTCCACCCTAGAATTGGTGACTAATGAACTGAATGCAATAAAAACTGTTGTGCTACAAAAACATGAAATCAATGACCACCTAGAGGTAATTCAGCAAGTATCAGCAATGACTAAACCAGGCCCAAACTCACTGTGGACTTTTTCCAGAATCTGTTTGGGGGTAAACATTTAATTGCTATTTGTGTGGGTATACTCCTAATAGGAACATGTGTTTACTATGAAATTCGATTAATCAAAAATTTGTTGATATATCTGCTAAAGTGTTGAAATTAAAAGATTAATTTCAAATGATGCTTTTTCTGAAATATAAAACCAATGACTTACTTAGCTGAAAGCCCTTGAAAGGAAAGGCTGAGGAATGAAATAATATTGTTTATGTTTTAAACAGAATAAAATGCATTAAAAGGAGGGAGAATGTTAGAAAAATCTACATGCTGCCTAGAAAATATATTTACAATGTGTGCTGCTTAGAAAATATATTTACATACATGCTGCCTAGAAAATATATTTACAATGTGTGCTGCTTAGGAAGATGTGTATTGAATCATTCAAACACATATAAGTTGTATGATCAAAAAATAAGAGAAATGGGTCCTTTAGTTAGGATTAAATGTACTTAATGCATTAAATTCTGTCTTACTAGAATAACAGTAAAATGAACCTGGATATTATTGCTTGAAGTACAAGCTGCAGTGTAATCAGAAATTTGACCTTGGCAGCTTGCAGATGCAGTCTGGCTCATGTCTTTCAAGTAAAGATTATTTTGCAAAGTTGGAAAATAATAAATCTGTTTGCATGTATGTCCTCTTTCCTGCCTCCACCAGCTATCTCTGATAGTGCGCAGCTGGGACAAGAGAAACAAAGACTTACATCTATTATATTTGAACTAATCAGAGAACCTTGAATTGGCTACATCCTCAGGAGGTCATCGTGACTGACCAGCTGTTTGCAAGGCTGCAACATTCTCATGGGAAAAGGACTTTTTTGAAAAAAAACGAACTCAGTTTTTTTTTAAAAATGATGTAAAAAGACCCTGTCACTAGCCACACCAGTGAGGTGGGCAAAACTGATAATGAAATGTATATAACCAATGTGTCTTGGTCAATAAAGCAGTCAAAATTCTATACAAACTTTGTGTATGGTTTTTTGCCTCCTAATGTACATTAGTGATATCTGAGTTGCTCCTGCATTATTGTTTGTTATTAATTGACATTGTGTTTGAATAACTCAATGATTTTTACAGTCTGACTCTAACAAATTTATTTAACAGTTTGTTTTTGTCTTAACCTTTAACATAGATTAAGTGACTTCTAAACTCCTATACCCTATGTAGGTGCCTAACCACCCATCCCTCTGTTTTAGTGAATATGTATCTATTGGGAAGCAAAAAGTAGTTAGAATTTGACCTAAAGTGATATATACATTGAAAAACAAAATAGAGAAGAAACCACACAGTAGCACAGAACGAAATGATAAAGCGCAGAAATACTTGGTCAACTTTCCACAGATCTGCAAAGATTCTTGGTCATTCCTTGGTAAAATTAACAAGTTAGATTTCAATGCAAGGTACAATTTTCTTACTATTGATGTTAAAGATTTGTACACCTGCATTCCCCAAGACATATCAGTGGACTGGGTAGAAGAAGTGCTTAGATCTAATGGTAGTAGTGGGAATGAGTTGGTTCTGGTTCACGAATTGTTGGACCTGGTCTTGTCTAACAATTTTTTTTACATTTGACAACAACTTTTATTTGCAAAAAACTGGAGTAGCCATGGGCTCCCCATGTGGGACCAGTGTTGCCAATCTAGTCATGGCACAATGGGAACACGATTATGTGTCCACTAACTGCCCATTTAAAGACCAGGTGATTTTTTACACCCGTTACTTGGATGATATTTTTATCCTCCTGGACGGTGACTTGCCCACGAGTGAAGCATTAGTGGACTATTTTAATTCAACTACACAGTTTTTGAAATTCACTGCTAGTTTCCATACTGAAGCCATCCCGTACTTGGACATTTTACTTTCTAAAGACACTAGCTTTCACAAATATACAGCTAATATATATAGGAAAGTAACGTACTCCAACTCATTCCTGCACTACACAAGTTGTCATCCTTTTCATCAGAAGCGGGTGATCGTCAAAGGTCAGCTAGTGAGGGCAGCCCGCATTATCACATTGGATAGTGATTTTGCCAATGAATGTGGACACCTAAGGAATATGTTTTTACACCGGGGTTACCCACATGAAATGTTAGACACTATTATAGAAGAAGTGTCGTCTAAGCGTCAGTGTCATTTTTATAAACCAATCTTGAATAGAGAATTGGTTCTTATGAATGACACTGAACCCTTGAACAAAGACTTAGTAAATGTCCACACAAGTAGGCATCCTTCTGAATGTTTTGGTGTCACATTCATAACAACATACAGTCTCAATAGTAGTGACTGTGTTCAGGCACTACGTAAAAATTGGGACTTACTCAAAAAGGACAACACAGTACACCAAAAACTTGGTAATCACCCATTGGTTGTTTATAGAAAGGCAAAAAACCTCAAAGCCCTCCTTAAACGACATAATATCAAAAAAACAATGACAGCTGACATGTTTAAATGCCAGGCATGTAATTTTTGTCAATGCATCTTGGAATCCAATAGATTTAAAGTTCACGATTACAAATACAAGTTGAACCTAAGAGCTAACTGTAACTCAAGAATGGTGATCTACTTAGCTATGTGCCAAACCTGTACAGCTTTCTACGTGGGCAAAACAGAACGATGCCTACGTGACTGCATTTATGAACATACTTATGCGATCAGGAAGCAGAAACTTGATAATGCACTAGCAAAACACATTTCAGTTTATCCCAACCATATGTTTAAATTTTTGATTATTGACCAGATCACACAGGACTTTAGGGGTGCTCCTCTCCCACTTAAGTTAGAAGAGCGAGAGCTGTTTTGGCAAATTAGACTCAACGCATACAGTTCACCAGGTCTGAATGAGAACTGTTCTTTAAGTAGTGTACTTAAACTTAGCAGCCTTAATAGGTAGGCTGTGTCAGGTTACGTTCCACACTAGCACGGCACAGTTATTCTAATGCTCTTGAGCACCTTGGTTCAGTGACCTTATGTGTATTTTTTGCTGAGTATTTTTTGCTGAGAATTTGTAGTTTTATCTTGATACTTTACTTATTACCAATTATGTTCAGTACACTTGATGTGCTTCAACATACACAGTTTAGTGCACTAACATAGGTATTTGTATTAACTCAGTTTTACAAACACCAGCTGAGTTTTTATGCACTTGTAATTATTATTTCTTTGCCTCACTAGCTTAGTAGTAGGCTAGATTTATACATTTTTTATAGACAATGCTAGTTGTACTTTTAGTCTGACTATTTGGATTTTTAGCTTTTACGTTAAAAGCAGTTTTTAGTCTAGTGTTTGCAAATAGGGCATGTCTTGAAAGTCAGCTTTCACTTTAAGTAGTTAATTGACTTTGTAAGTATTAGCCCAGAGAGTATTTAAGCTGTGACTTTTTGTTTTTCTTGATCTGAAGAAGTTTGTTTATTGGAATAAACGAAAAGCGCTTTATCATTTTGTTCTGTGCTACTGTGTGGTTTCTTCTCTATTTTGTTTTTGATATATACATTGAGCAGAGGGATGTCAGAATTACCCAGAATGTTCCAAATGTGAACAATTATCAGCTACAAACTGTGCAAAGCCTGCTCCTTTTGTTATTGGTATTTACAGTATGATTATTATCTGACCTCTTATGTTAATATGTTAGTTGTTTAATTGCATGGCATGTGTAGGCTAAGAGAGAGTAAATGCTTAGAGAAGGTTGGTATCATCAGGAACTTATATGTTATACTTCTTAACATTGCTAAAGATATTATAAATTAACCAAACAACATTTTGTATAGTGCAGGTCTAAGAGATGCACTTTGGGAAAGGCAAACTTTGAAGTTCCAAACAATATATATATATATATTCACATTGTAAAAGACTTATTGTAATCTTTAAGGCTGCTGCATGTTTTCACATTTATATCTATGGTGGTAATATAAATACAACATCATCTGTCCTTTGTTATCAAAAAAAAGGAAGTAGTCAAACTTAAGAGTTCACATCCAGGTCCACTCAGCTGTTTTTTCACTAAACAGTGTCACCTTCTCATATATGCATGAAAGAAAAGTTGTATTGCAATTCACTGATAATCATATCTCTAGCACAAAAACTTACCAAATAATAGTCTTTATGTCTCAACATATTTAATTATAATATATCCCCCCCTTCACTTTAGGAGGGAAGAGAGATATGCTGCGCCACAGTATTGGTTAACCTATCTATTAGCCACTTTGTGTGTTTGAAGTGAGTTATTGCAACCATTGGTGATTGAGAACATACAAAACAGTAGTATAGTTGATATTGTGGGATCCCTGAGTCATAGACACTACCAAATACAAGTTAGTCAGCATTGTATTGGAACACTGTTAAGTAAATATATGAACTTACTAATCTCTAAGTAACATAATAATTAGGCTGTTGTATTAATATGTTACTTAGAGAAACTGCGGTGGTGGTGCTGCGGTAGCGTTGTCACCTCACAGTAAGATGTTGTCCTGTTCGATTCTCAGCTAGAGCGTCTTCTGTGTGGAGACATGTGTGAATGGGCATACCTTCGTTGAAGGTTGTGCATCAGGGCCGACAACTTGGCACGTAAAAATCTACTGCCAATCATTAGCGGACCGGAGTTCCGCTGTGGCAACCCCTAACCGGGAAATGCAGAAAGACACAACAACTTAGAGATTAGTAACATATTAATTAGGCTGTTGTATGCAAATACCTCAACCAAAATTACATCACCCTGTTTTAAAACTTTATTCAGTGCAGAAATATATGATTCTTTACTTATATATATATATTTTTCCCCTAGATTAAGGTTGATCATTTTGCATGTATACTTGAATAATACAGGAAACCACAGTTATAAACACTTAGAAGTGTTTAAGATATGGCAGAATGCCATTAAACTCCTTATTTCTTCACAGCTGCAGTGACATAAGGAAAGGCACGTTTGAACCATTTAAGTATACACTCAGAAACAGAGAGCTTTTCAGCATTCATAAGTGTAAGCCATTGCTAACAAACAGTACCTTAAGTTATCCTGTTTAGTAGAAGGTCTTGCAATATTGCAGGGAGGAAGGCAGAGTTACTAAGACCAGTTACAACATTTTCTTTTCTTGGATTTCGTAGACGACAGGTAACTTCTTCTACAGCTTTCTTCAGGGTAGTTAGAGCAGTGTAGTGGCTTAAAATAGTCGATAGGAGGTTTCTTTGATGAGAAGTGGAATGCTGTGTTAGAAAATAGTTCATAGGTTCATAGGTTGGTACTAGGCTATCGGCCCTAGGGCCTATACAAGCCTAGCCATAACAATTCCCTGGCTATTTCTTCCCACACTATTTACTTCCCTGGGACCCCTGTCTAGCAGGGCGACTGACATGATCCCTGGGGTGAATTTCCTTTCTCCCATCCAATCATCAAGGTTCCTTTTGAAGAGGACCAAAGAGGCGCTCTGTATGGGCAGTCTATTCCAGAGTCTGGGGTGTCTCTGGGTCAGGAACTTAATTCTATTTTCAGCTTTCCTGACCTGTTTTACTGTATTTTCCATTCCCAGAGATGCATTGGGGCAGGAAACAAGTCAGTGATGACATCATTAGAGTTGAAAGGTGAAAGGATCATGAAACCTCCTGTTTTTGAAGAAGATTATGGGAAATGGAACACCGAAACGCTAAATGGACCTGGAGGCCTGCAAAATAAAATGGAGGTTTTGTTTCTACATAGATTTAAGACAGACGCATGCAAGATACCTTGCTGAAACTCTCCTAGCATTGTCTTTGGTTTCACAAAAAGTGAATTGGGTTGTTTCAAGCTGGATTAAATTTGAAGAGACGCAGAAAAGTGGATTTTGCCTCCACAGGGGTTTCAAGGGATAATTTTTCATCTTTGTGATAGAAAATTAAGGTAGCAGGGTATTTCATTTGAAAATGAATCTTGTTTTCTATAAGGTAAGCACAATATTTACTAAGTTTTTGGCGGTTTTGCTTAATATCAAGAGGAAGGTCTTGAGTCATAGCGAGTTTATGTGTTCTCCATGTAAAGTTCTTCTTAGCTTTGTGTGCTGCTAATATTAGTTGAACATGTGCTGAGTTTAATAGTCTGATATATATTTGCCTTGGAGATTCATTTGTTTGTGAATGCCTTATAGCTCTGTGGGCACTTTCTATTACTATGTCATTCAGGAGGTCTTTATTATTCAAGAGAGAGCTTAGTATTTCTTTGATTATTGAGCTGAGTTGAGCATTTTAAAAGGTCTCTGGAATTTCTCTTATAATGAAGTTATTGCGCTGGCTTCTAAATCCACCATTTGTGGTTATAATTCTTTAATAGTGTTGTTGCTGGTCTGAAGCTTTTGCTTGAGTTAATTTATTTTTAGTTCCTTGTCCATAGCTTTGGCTTCATTCTGTTCGAGTCTAAGCATAATTTGGTCCAGACTAGAACAAAATGTGGTTAGTTTATGTAAAAAACCTTGCACTTCTGTTTATAAATGTTGCAGTGCATTTGTAAGGTCCTCCAATGTTAAAGATTGTTCCTGTTTTGATCTGAGGGCCATCTTAACAGCCTCTTGTTGTAGCTTATTAGTTTTTTGCCTTTTGGAAGTGATGTCTTTCTCAGGAGTAGAAAGCATAGATAGTTTAGTTTTTGTGGTTAAAGTTTCCATTTGATCTGGCTGATTCTCCATTTGATGTCCAAAGTCAGATGTTTGGTAATAAAGAAGAAGTTGTTATTTAGTAAATCATGTTCTGAGAGATGCTTTTTCCTTATTTTTCTTGTTTTAGGCCTGTGTGTCTGGAAGAATCCACACCACGCGGTTCAGGGCTCAGCTTCCAGTAAGTAGTATTTTTATTCAAAAAGAAAGGATTCCGGCAAAAATATAGACGAAAAAAGTATGTATTCGTATTCCTGCTTTAATCCTTTGATGTTTAGAGTATTGTCTTTGAGCGATGTGCCAGCTTGAGGTTAGATGATAGTTTAAAGTTTCAGGAGCTGCACAGTCAGTGTGCTTACAGACTGTCCACCATTTTGGAATCAATTTCAGTCATATTCATTTGCTTTGGGTCAAAAGGCGTTCAAACATTTGGCATGTAGTCAGAATACAACTGCTTCATTTATACCATTGGCTGGCTATTACTGCTTTTTGTTTCAGTAACAGCTAAATTTTAAGATGTCATTTTTTTCTACTGAAGTTTGGGCAGCTGCTAACATCATGTCTCTGGTTAATAATTAATTCAGCACCTAGAATGGTATTGGCACCTTTAGGCAAATTTTTCATGAATCTACAAACACTATATACAGTAGTGATATGAAATATAAATAGGGCAGAGCTGAAAAACAGGTAATTTATACAGCATATGCCTAAATTCTACAGCATTTTTTACACACACACACACACACACACACGCACACACACACACACACACACACACACACACACACACACACACACACACACACACACAGATATATATATCTATATATATATATATATATATATATATATATATATATATATATATATATATATATATATATATATATATATACAGTTTTGATAAGATTACCCAGTTAAAACATTTCCTCTGTTTTTGAAATGTATCTGTCTGTGTCGTTGCATAGATGACTGTGTGGGTATGAATACATTTTTAGCAAAATTGTTTAGAAACTGACTTGAAGAAGCCTCGATAATACAGCTTAGCTGAAAGGCACCAACTATGAAAATTAAGGGCATGAACCTTCTGTACCCTGAAAATCTCCACCTTAACTGTTAATGATTCTACTCCCCAAACGCATCCTGCATTTCACTCTTGGGAATCTGCTGATGTTCTTCGTCAAGCCTAGGTAGTAGTATTCTTCAAATTACAGAATTTATGAGTCTATCAGCGCTAATTTTTACTTCAGAATGATGGTGTTTACACAATCTGAACTGAATTTGTCCAACTAAAAATTCAACTTTTGAGAATAATTCTGTTTTCTTTTCATTGTATTCTGTTAATGTCTAACGTCTTATTTTTACTAGATGCTAGCAAACAGACAATGTAAGCATTTTAATCCATCCATGATTTACTTTATTAGGCAAACCACCAAATAAAAGGTTCATTAACCTTAATAAGGAAGAAAAGATGGCTATGTGTAGCCTACGTCACAACCAGGGCATCAGAATCATGAAGGTCTATAATGGGTGGGAGTGGGGGTGGAATAATGCCGATGACACTGACAATATACATTTCAAAAACTGAGGAAGTGCTAACTGATCTGTAATTTTATAAACCTTAACACTTTTTGTTATCAATAAGGCTTATAAACACATTGATTCAACCTTTGTACTGCATATTGATAGAATTTCTTTTGACTTGTATAATTTTGTGTGTGTGTAATTCTTTAAGATTTCCAACTTTATCAGTACTCCGAAAATATATAAACCCATCACCCCCCCCTTTTTTGTCTCATAGTTTCAGCCATAGGGTGTAAAACCAAGCCTTTACTATATTAATGGGCAATGTTTTTCAGGGGTGCAAAATAGTAGGTCATATGTTACGGATTCCAGTAACTTTTTGGAGCTTATTAAGGATATTGATTTTTGAAACTGAACTTTAGTAGTCGCCCTCTAATACAAGATGTGGGCATCAAAATGGTGAAGGAACTATCACTTTAAAAATGTATTTCTGAATTGCTGGATATTTAAAAAATATTTTTTTTCATCTTTAATAAAAAATGCTATTGTCGAATTAATATGGTTGCCATTGGGAAGCTGCCATTCCATATTTACTAATCTTTTCATTAAAAAAAAAAAAAAAACTGAGAATTGCAAGCTGTTTATGATAGTCCATTCTGGAGCTTCATCATAGTCTGCATTCATTAGATAGATGATGCTGTTTTGGTGCAGCAGGACTCTAAGGAAGGACTCCTGGAATTTTTTGACTGTTAATAACTCTACCAGTTTTCTGTCCATTACAGTCATCTGGTCCCACACAAATATTAATTTTTTGGATGTCAGCTTGAATGTAGATGTCACTGAGGGTAGTGCAAGTTCACAAATTTATAGAAAATCTACTTTCAATAATGCATAATACATATGTGCATTTGTCTGGTAGCTACCATATCTTCATTAAAGACAATGTCATTAAGGGACAGGCTATCCGTTTCCCTATTATGCTGTCTCAGACTCAGTTTGTTGACTGCGTCTTCATGAAACCGAAAAGTGAGAAAAGGCAAAATAGCGAAGTGGCTTTTCAGTGAATTCTTTCCCTGGGAAAGAATTTGCCTGGCCGCTTTCGCTACTTTGACATTTTCGGCACTGTAGTGTGATCTTGGAGTTGGTATATTTAAGTAGAGGGTGTGTGGGAAGGGGGCGAAGCCCCCCCCCCATTATGTAATGTTATACATTTTTTTTTAATTTTTATTTTGAAACAGGGTTTTTTTCCCTTGGAAAAAAATCGCTGTTCTGAGGTTTCGACATTGTAAGCTTTCACTTAAACGGGGTTGATTATGTGTCATTCACTGTTGTGAGTGTGTGATATCATACTATAGACTCAGCTATCCAGATTTCCAGATCATATCTATAAATAAACAATTTACACATGGACTTGGACTATTTAGCACTATGTTCACAGAAAGAGGGTACAACAGTAAAAAAAAAAAAAAAAGTTGATAACTTTTCTAAAGACATTGTAGAGTGCAGAAAAGTTGATTATTCCCATTTTTAAAAGGTGCAGTCTAGCCCCCAATAATTGTTCTGCTGGTTCAGGTTTTCATGTGTACACCCTCTAGAGTAATCAGGACATAAATACTCTTTTTAAATATTTTGTGGTTTACAATAATTTCATTTTTTTTTCTTTTTTGTTGTTTTGGACAAAGTGATACTATATAATGGGG
>NC_056730.1:559109316-559121816 GCF_019279795.1 Protopterus annectens | reverse complement strand
GTGAGGGATGCATACTATCCCATTTCAGTATATTGTTCTTCCTACATGGCTTTCTATATTATCCTATTTTTCGGATGTTCCCCATGTGGGACACTGTAGTGCGATCTCGGAGTTGGTATATTTAAGTTATGGGGGTGTGTGGGAGGCGGAGTGTTCGTTGTCTTTTTTTGAGTTTATTTTACATGGTTGGCTTTCTGAAAGTCGATCATATGGTCTCGGCCATATGAAAGTCGACTTTGTGAAAAGTTAACCATGTAAAGTAGACCCATATATACATATATATATATATATATATATATATATATATATATATATATATACATATATATATATATATATATATATACATCTACATACATATATATATATATATATATATACACACACACACACACACACACACACACACACACACACACACACACACACACACACACATACACACACACACACAGACACACACACTAAATCATTTATGTGTGTGCGTGTTTGATCATAAAATTATCAATTATCTGGATCTCTCTCTCTCTCTCTCTCTCTATATATATATATATATATATATATATAAAATCCACCATGAAATTATATCTAGTACCTCAGCTGACATTTCCAGCTTGCATCACTTCCTTGTGTACTGGTGGTCTAATGGAACTAATTTTTATTCAGATATATGTTAGCAAAAGCATAATATGTACTGTCTTGGGTATGTATGGAAAATGCTGGACATGGAAGTGTTCACTTACCCACATAAAATTAAACTGCAATTCTAAAACGAATATGTTGATTGCAGAAGGTATGAGTACTTATATATGTATGGAAATAACCAGCACGTAATATTGTCCCTACTTTGTAACACGCTGTGTGCTACATCAGTGAATTGTGCTATAATACTGGATCCCTTTTATACCGTTAGAATATCTGTTAATAAATAAATCCTTGTAATTTTGATAGGAACAGATCATCCTTGTTTAAGACTTGCATGTTTATTGTGACATCTGGGTTTCAAACCTATAGTAATTGTAATAACTACGTTAGTTCTGTAACATATGGATTTAAATCTGTATTTTGATTCTCTTTAAAGAAAAGCTCACATTTCGCCTGAGAATCATGGCTATTTTGTGACATTACAATAACTACCCTTGTGTGGGACTTTCTATCTGGAATGGTAGATACTTCTACAGCCGTCAGATTTCATTGCCTCTGAGCCATTTCATTTATGTGTGTCAGGCGTCAAAGGAAAATCTTCATCTCTGTTTGCCTGCCAGTTGAATCTGAACTGTGCTCCCCTGGGAAAGAACAGAGATGCATATTAACACTGTATATTGGAAACCATATATAATACAATATTTATTTATGTTAATTTTCAGATAAACATATTTTAAACCAATATCTTCCTTGACCTGGCAATATACATCTAGCAAATTTGATCCATTTTGAACAGAGCTTGCCCACATCAGAACCTATGTTTATTTTATTTTCAATAATGGTTCATCTTATTTAATATATCTTCATGGAAACAAACTTGATTACAATAATTCTAGTATTTATACACTGCATCAATATTTTCGTAATATTTCCTTCACGCTACTTTTATTTGGAAGAGAAAGAGATTTATGATTTCTTTCTGCCCTCTATATAAAAATGAAGGTTTCTTGAAGTATTATAAGGTTTGTATTCAACATCAGACATTTGCTGCATTTTCATGGTTCACTAAATTATATTAGCCATTTTTTTAGACTGAAAGTAAAATGTTTTTTAATCAATGAATCTTTGTAGAATTCTTGCATTTTCTTGAAACAATTGTATTAAACATATTCTGCACTGCATATCTTGGGAATATCACTTTACAAGTTTGCTTTTATATTTTTTTAGTGTACAAGGGTTTGTATTTATAATGTTTCCAGCCATGATAGTGATGCCTATTTTAACAAATATTTAATTAATCTTTATGCGTCTACTGGTCTGATGACTTTTTCCAGTATTTTGGCTAAAATGTTTAGTGATAAAAAATGTCTAATAGTAAGACTCAAAAGCAAATGTACTTTTTACAGACACTGTTAATTATTTGGGAACTGCCATGTGGTCAGTGAATGTACAAGCAGCTGATTTCAAAATGTATGGCTATTTCACATTCAACATTCTTAGAGCAAGGCAGAAGTTGTTATATTTCTGTATTGTGCATGTCACAGAAACTAAATAGTCTGATTATTTCACTTTTTAATTAACATGAAAGCAGTAAGGAGAGAGAGGGAGAATGTAGAATATAAACAGCATTTGTTGTTAAATCTGTTTTTATGGTATACGAGAGTTCTGTCATCTACAGAGATATGAATTTCTGAAAAGTCTTGAAATTAACTACCTTACTTCCACAAGGGAGGGCATAAGTCTGACCTTTAGGTACGTGATGCAAGACAGTTCCTTGAAATAGAAAATGTGTTAATAATCACTACACTAAAATTCTAGTGACCTCACTTCCTTTAGTGGCCTTGGCTGCTGAGGATTCGGCTGGGGGGATTGTAAAGGAGTGGCATTTTGCCAGCTTTCCTATCCTGGTTGCTGGGGATGGTGTTTTAGTTTGTGTCACCAGGTTTGATCAGTGATGATTAGGAGGGGTACAACACCCACCACTAAAGGAGAAGGAATGTATTATACAGACATGTGCAGGATTCTGTGGTTGTGCGATGGCAGACATTGTATGTGTGAGGCTTCCCTAGGGTTAGGCCAATAAAAGGTTCTCTCCTTGGTAACAGGATGTTGGTTCACTGAGATGGTTCAATCTTCTCTCTAGCTGTGAATATTGGATTAGTTCCTTTGGGAGTATAGTTAACTTCAGGGATCTGGAGACTGAGGAGGGGAACTAGGAGCAGCCGATGGTTAGCTGTGGGGGAGGGTGAAGCAAAAAAAAATAATTAAACTTCTAGCTAGTGTTAGTTTATTTCAAGAGACATGTCTTTGAAGCACCCAGAAGAAATCAAAGGACTGTTCCTATGTACCAGATGCCGTCATTGTCAATACTTAAATAAAGAAAAAAGGAAGCTGTGTTACTAAAAAGCAAGATATATTTAGTCCCATTATTTTATATCTCTCTGCTTGTGTAATTTACATAGCTGTGAGGTCTGCTTGTCCAGCTTTCTATGTAGAGAAGACTGCATATACATTGCAGAATAGTTTATGAACATTGCCATGCTCAGAAGATGAAAAATATTTTACTGCATTGTATAGACATATGAAAATGAATAATGGATTCAAAACATTACAGGGTCTAGGGACCTGAATTTTGTCTGTGAACATGCTGGACAGAAAGATATTTGTCCCAGAGACTGCCCCTCCAATGGAACAGGCCTGTGAAGCTAAGTTCATCTATCATCTAGTGGATGGGGAATAGAAAATTTACACCAGGCCTTGTACCCATGTCTCTTATGGACAGAGGTAGCTTATAAATACCTGGCTGTCAATGTCCCTATTTGGATACAGGACATCATTATTCTTTTGGGAAAACATGGCTAGGCTTAGAAAGCCCCCCTGAGTTTTTAGCCTAGTAAGAATCTATGAATCTATGACTATAAGTCTGACAGAAATATTAATAAACAGTCAGTCAGGCAGAAGCACGCTCATGCATATGGCTAATACTGGGCAGGACAAATGCCTCAAACCCCTTTGCTGGAATAAGTAGTCTTATAAATAAAGTAAGTCAGAAGTAGGAATGTAGGCATGCTGGGTGTAGACTTAGGAATAGATTGCATCTGGTTCAGTAAAGCTTCACTCTTAGATCCCCTCGGATCTAGTGATTAGGAGGAAACCAGTGGTATGGGATGAAGAGTGTTTGTCCCGCATTCTCACTCACCCCACATGACTATCTTCAGTCATGAGATACAACCTTTTTAGAAGACACTTTGAAGTTTAATGAATTATGAAAACATTGGGACTTCCAGAGAGATAAATGTTTACTTTGGCAGAATAAAGTATGGATGAAGTAATTATTTTAGAATAGAGAGTGTTGATGGCTGGCCACAGCTGCTTTCTTTTATCCATGATTTTCTGCCACTGGTTCTAGCGATCTTTTGGGTCTGGCTGCCATTTGAATCCTTTCCTTGTCTTTGAATGGGAGAAGGACACATTAACAGTTTTTGGTTTCAGATAGGGAACTGACCTGATCCAGAAAGCCTGCTACTCTGCACTGTATATACTGATGAGGTAAGAAAGATTTAGAACAGAAGGGGTACATATGAATTGAAATGTGCTTTTCCAAAAGTGCTGTCATGGATACCAAGGATGTAAAAGTGATTTATTCTGGCTTTACTCTCCTGATGAAAGTATATTGTTTGATTAAGTTTGTTTAGAATGAAATCCCTAATAGTGAACTGTGAATATCAAGATTGTGTTAAACTGAAAGGAGCTGGGTTTAAGGTTTTTGTGCACTGTAACTGAATATTTCAAAATTTCAGCTAGTGTGTCAGCTAATTATTTTTGCTTTATTTTCTTTGAATTTTTAGCAGATTTTAGAGGTTTTTGCTAAAATGTGTTACATTCACCTGTAGCTGCACTTTTGATGTATTATTGTTACATCAGACTGCTGCAAATGATGGGTGGGGATGGGCGAGTTATTTCATTTGTGTCTGCTCTTACTTCACAATTATATGACTGTGTGATTAGTTCAGTTAATTATGACAGTATGGTAGAAGATTCAGTATTGGGGTGGTTAGGTCTTACTGACCTGGAAAAACACTTATTTTAAATCCCTTTCTATGTCTTTTTCAGCTTTTTGATCTAAGAATATTGATTTCTTTTATAGATGATTTTAAAGTTCTACTTCGTCAGCTCAAGTACTGCTTGGTCACCTTCCAATAACTTGCTTTCATTTACTTGAAATTCCTTGTACTCAAGATAGACATAAAGTTAAGAAAAAAATATTATTTATTTATTTTTTTTTTGCAAGAGGCAGGTCCCTTGCATTCCAAATCTGTAAACATATTACTTATGGGGTTGCATCATCTTGGAAAATGTATTTTATAGATCAAGCCTGAATTTAAGTCTGTTGTACTCAAATGTACAGACTAGAGTTCAGCTGCAGGCATCTGAGATACAAACAGCTGGAAAATTAGTTCATAGGTGAATACTAGCCTAATTGCCCTGAAGGTCTTTTTTAAGCCTAGCTAATAATCTGAAACCAGAATCAAACCCTGTATCTTGTTTTATGAGGTAAAGGCCTTAACCATTATACCACCCCTTTGTGAAAGACATATGTATTCTAAACATTGACATAATTCAGAATCCAAAAATACCTTTTCAATTAAGTATTGAATAGTTTAATTATTTGTTTCAGCATTCCTGTACTTTTAGAGAT
Source organism: Protopterus annectens (assembly GCF_019279795.1). Classification (NCBI taxonomy): domain Eukaryota; kingdom Metazoa; phylum Chordata; order Ceratodontiformes; family Protopteridae; genus Protopterus; species Protopterus annectens. Next base: position 559,116,472 of record NC_056730.1, on the reverse strand, counting down.
ATGAAACAATCACTGAATTAATTTAATAATTTCTAGATAAATGAAGAAAATCTCACTTTTAAACACTGAAGTGATTATTAATGGATCGAAAGTTTTAGGTCATTCAAAGAAGCATTGCTGCAGCTGGTCGCTCATTTGTTATGATGTTAAAGCATATAAAAGTACTGCCGAAAAAGTCTGACATTTTGTCCTGACAAGGAAAATAAATGGAATAGTATAGTTTTATTAGTAAGCCTGGATAATCTGAGAATCCATTTCTTTGCATGCTTTTAAGGGCAAACTGAAAATGACACCACCATATTGGAAGTCTTGGGCTACACTGAAACTGGTCTGCCTTTGTTATTTTGTGATGATGTCACTTCATCACTATTCATTTTTGCATAGAATAAACAATGCGTGGCCAGACTAATGACATGAGTAACATGATACAAGAAATGAGCAGAAAAAAAGTCCAAACTTTTGTAGTTTGAACATACATGAGATCTATCTTATGTTTACTAATTATGAAGCAAAGATGAGAACTCCTTATTGAAAATTTTAAACGACAAAGATCTTCAATGGCGCTGGGAAAGCCGCCTCACATCTAAGAACCCTAGAGTGAGTTACAGGATGCATAAGTACATAAACCACAGCACAGATGCAATGAGATAACATTGGTCTTTTTTCTTTTTCATTAATTTTTTATTTTTTATCTTTCATTTTTCTCACATAAAGAAGTGAAGGCAGTCTGCTATTTTCATGCTGAGGACAGCTATCCATTTGGATCTTTGCTGTGATTATTGAACAATTTTGAGACAAATAAAAAAATGACTAAATCACTATAAGTGATACGCAGGCAGAGAGTCTGACTTTACGCTCATGATATGATTCCTTCTTCTGCGTTGTAACTATCTGCTCAGCCAGCTGAGTTTGGTTACAATTGCATGACCTGATTATTGATTGTAGAAAAATAAAAAGAAGCAAGCATTAACTTAAATAGTTTTTTGTCTGTTATTTAGTTTGGATAGCAAAACTCCATGTGAGAAGACGTGTAAAATGATCTTGTTTCTTGGTACTAGTATGAACCCTTATTTCTGTGCATCATAAGGTAATTGGACCTAGTTGCACCAAAACAAACAGCCCTGCTCACACGATTATTTGTCAGTGTTAAATGCTGATCTGCCCTGATAAACATATGCAGCTATGTGAAAATAGGCAGGGAAAGAGACAGTGAATCATTAGTCACATACAGTAGATAAGACAATCTCCAAATCCATGTAGTGCAGTTCTGTTCCTTATTTGGATTCATGTGTAATACATGTCTGAATCTTCTCCAAATGGGATAAATAAATAAATAAAGTGGGGAAAGTATTTTAATTCTAAATTAAAATGACTACATTAATTATGGAATATAAATGATATAGAAATATAAATCAAAACATGAAAAGAAATACAACTTCATGACAGAGTGATGACTACAATTCACATGACAGAGATTTGACTATGGATGAAAAATGCAGGAGCTGACTAGGAAGATGGAGGAATGGAGAAGCATTGCTTGTTCACCTTTCTTAGAGAGGAAGAGGAGGGGTGCATGTTTCAGAAGCATGAAGAGGGTTTGAGTTTATGGTTGTGACTAGGGGCTGCTGCATGGAAGTTGGTCAGGCTGAGGTGATATCCATGTGAAGGCCAGGACTGGCCCTCACAAGCATGAGTATCCTTACCCCCTCATTAGATTCTGAACATTAAAGGGGAGTAGCTAGGCTAACCACATAATCCTCTTCCCAAAGCAGTAAATATGATAACACCTGCTCAATTGCTTCCTGCCCTCTGCAATGACCATCCAACTCTCTGCTGAGCTTGCAGCCTTCCTCCTGGGGGGGTGGGACAGAAGGTACTTCCTGGTAAGCTCATACTGGATTATCTCCTCAGATCACCTGAGTATCCAAGAAGGATGAAAGAGTAGGGAGAAGCTGAGGAACCTGAAGTCAGCTGTAGGCTGAGATGGTGAAAATATGAAGAAAGCTGAACAGAAATAAAGGCAGAGTGAAATGAAGTTTCATACCTGCTACCATGTTGTAGCAGCACAAATAATCATTAATGCATTTTCATCAAATTACATGCATTTTTTAAAAGAGCAAGGTTTATTTTCCTTCACACGATTTTTCAAATCACACATTTTTTCCCATAACCACAGACATAATTATATCACATAACTGTTCATAGGTTCATAGGTGTTTACTAGGCTAACGACCACAAGAGCCTTTTTAAGCCTAGCCATGCATCCCAAATCTCTGACAAGTTCTGATACCCTTGATAAGTGTAAGCATGGGCCTGGGAGATGAAACATTTACATTTATTCAGATTATCTAAGTAGTACAGATTACATAATTCAGTTTCTCTTAATTAACAATACCCATGCAACAATGTCTGAGCAATTCCCAAAACATTTCCATTTTATATAACATTCTGTCTCTTCAAACCTTTGTTTTATTCTCAGAAATATAATCATACCCCTAAGAGAAAGGGAGGCAAGGCCACCCAGTAATTTCACTTACCTAAATAGAGCAAGATCCATAACTATATAACGTTATCATGGCATCCATTTATTAACAAAGTTCTTTGTTACCCTCCCTTGAAGACTTGGCTTCTTGGCATTGGCCATTTCGGACAGCAGCATTTTAATTCTTACATCATATCTTTGGACTTCCAGTGCTTAGTTTTTCACTATTATCGTTTTTTCACTACTACCACACTCAGCATTATTAACTGTCTATTTCATCTGGAAAGATCATGCATATCACCAAGAAATATATCAATGCATCTGCTAGCATTCCTGTCAAAAACTTGGTTTATCAAGAGCTGCAGCCCGTGTTGTAAACTGTCCAGCTGAGAAAACCCCCAGACAATGTGTAGCCACACTCTCTCATTAGTCTGACACTTTCAGCAAGCATCATTTACATTGTAATCTGTTTATAAAACTTAAACAAAATGTAAAACTAGCAGTGCAAACACTGCCAAATAAAAAAATATGAAAACTCCTGTGAGGGACTTGCACATGTTTGCATCAAGCACACCACCTTCCACATCTCTTTTGTACACTGAAAATTCAGCAGCCTACACCAAGTTAGTCTCATTTTATCGACTAGAGATCATTTACTTTCTTATAGAATTTTATAAGTTTCACTGATCAGATGTTTAGCTGTTGCATCACTGCCTCGTACCCCTACTTACTATTTTACCAGCATTGGTACCCCACCTCCCTGCTCTTATAACAACTGCACCTTTTTTTCCTTCTGTTAATGCTGTCTTATAAATTTCCAGATCTTATGGAGATATGTCATGTCTAACTCTACCTTCTTCCCAGTGAAACATTTTGTAGGCATCCACCTGCTGATTCCAGTATTCCAGTGCAGTATTTCTGCCTTCCCAGTGCAAAAATATTTTAGTTTCTTATATCCTCTAACCTATCTCCTCTAGGCATTAATTCTAGCAACCATGCCTTATCATTCCTTGTTTTAAATCACTGCTTAAACTGTCCTAACGTATTAGCTGTTACAGAACATTTTTAAGAATTTGATACCATCCCCTATACCAATAAGTAAGTACATCCAGATTATTTCTTATACCTTCTTTCGATAACAACATTTCCTTCTGTTCAGATCTATAGTCAATGTAGATACAATATATTTTATGCTAATCTGTTTGCATATAAATTGCCAAATCCAGAACTCCAGTTCTCCTGTAACTTATCCAAGGCCACTTTTGGTGGCCTATTTTCATATGCAAAATATGATATCTATTGTTGCATCTTAACAAGGACTTCTCCGGTGGGGTGGTCTAAAAATGCTTTGGGCCACATAGAGTATCGAAGGGAGAACACATTTTTGTGATGTTTGTACCTTTTGATCTAGATCTAACATTAATGTCCTTTATACCTCCCAAAGAAACGCTTTAACATTTGCTCTAACTACTTACACATTTCTTTCTTTAACTTTCACACTGATCCTGATGTATTTAATTTAATTCTCTATGCCCACAGAGGTATGGATATTCTTGAATGAAGACTCTGCAGAAATGTAATTAATTAATGTCATTTGACGTCTTGTAGTGTTTATTTCGTACTCCAAAATGGCTTCAAACCCCTCCAGCATTTCAAATATCCACCCCAAATTTATTTGGCTATGCTAGACTAATTAAACTGTTTGTGTCTTTCGGCTTTTCCCGGTTAGGGGTCGCCACAGCGGAACTCCGGTCCGCTAATGATTGGTAGTTGAGTTTTACATGCCGAGTTACCAGCCCTGACACACAACCTTCAACGAAGGTACGCCTATTCATGCATGTCTCCACTCAGAAGATGCTCTAGCTGAGAACAGAACCGGACAGCATCTTACTGTGAGGCAACAACGCTACCGCAGCACCACCACTATCACCTGCAAATTAGGAAATCTTAACCACCTTACTTCCACACTTATATCGTTGCATCTCAGACTGCCTAATCCATTGTGCTGCATATTTCTGATCTGCACAAATGATTCCAATAGTTTTTTCCATTATCTCTATTCTTGTCTTTAGTCTCTTTAGATTTTTATATAAATTGTATAAATATAATCTACTCTTTATTAGAACTGAACATAAAAAAGCTTACTGTACACTACTAAATGCCTTTTCTGTATCCAAGCTTAAAAGCATCAAAGGCATGCATTTTGCAGGGTAAACTGTATCAAAAATACTGTTATTATAAAGTACCCCATTTCCCCCTTATACCCCTCTTCCTGAGATCAATTTGCACCATGTTCTTATGCCACTTTCCAAAATTAAAAACACTACAATATCCCTTTATGCCTGCTGAGAAGCATAAAGCCCAACTTAGCAAAGCTCTTCTGTCATCTTTTCAGCCTCATTTCTCCACTGGTTATGTCCTTGAGGAGTGGAGAATAGCAGTGACGGTGTCCTTACATAATGGTGGTCCTACTACTGACACTGGAAAGTGCAGACCTACTAGTCTCACTAGTGTTAGTTGCATGGCTGTGGGACATATTTTATCTGAAATAATAAACAACAAAATAGGTGGTGTTATATTTTATTTATTTATTGACATTGATTACCAGGAAAGTCCAACTGGATAGGTATCCATTTTCATCAGCAGTCCAGGGGGAAAAGCTACAAAGTATTACACAAATGTTTTAAGAACAATAATTTTACCAGCTACAAAAATAATAATAAAAACATCTGCAGTTTAAATAATTATACCAAATTAAACATAATGTTACAACACTGGTTAAAAATAATTACAACTTATATAACAATAATTTAATATTTAAAGAAAAATTTAGCCAGTTTAGAGAAATTAAAAATAAGTTAATATAATACAAACAGGAACTGCAGTGTGAAGGGAAAGAAAAAAACAGAGTTATGGCATATGTAGATAGAGAGTCAAGGGAGAGGAATTGATTGAAGTTAGGAAGGTGAGTAAAGAAGATGGAATAAGGAGGTGTAAGGTATGAATAGGCACTAGTTCATATTTAGGGATATAGTTTATCCTGGGTTGAGCAAGAACTTAGCCATATTTGTGCTAGGAAGTCTTTCAGAATGGTTTTAAATATCCATTAATACACAGCAGCTCAGCTTTGTAAAATGAATATTGTGCCTGCTCAGCTTGGTTGAGTTCTTTGAAAGCATTACTGAAGCCATAGAAAAGGGGAATACAGTCCATACTGCTTATCTAGACCATGCCAAGGCCTCTGACATTATCCCCCATGTGGGATGCTATTAAAAAAAATCTCCAGCCTCAACACAAACTCGTACATAGTTCACTGGATTGGTCCATAAGAGGTTAGCAGCCCTAGAGCCTTTAACGCTTAGCCATGTTAATCCTAAGTATACCCATTTGTTCTTTTTGGGTAGTTTGCAGAACAAATTTATGAACAGAGCAGGTCTGTGATCAACACCGACTACCTCTGATTATCAGTGGAATATCAGAGCAATCAATACTAGGTTCATAGCTACATATATTAGTACTAAACTAACTGCCCTTGTGGGCCATTTTAAGCCTAGCTAATTACAACATGTGAGAATCAAACCCTGCATCTTGTGTTTCTAAGTTAAATCCCTTAACCATTATGCCAACCTCCCACTAACTGGCTTCATGAGAGAATCCACATTGTTAAGGTTGGGGGTGTTTGCTGTAGGCTGAAAAATGTCACCAGTGAGTGTCCCACAAGGTTCTGGGTTTCCTCCTCTTAGGTATATATATATTTCTGTGACATAAAAGCCAATATCAAGGAACTATTGCTAAGCAAGTTTGCTGATGATTGCAAACTTTGGGTGGTTATTAAATCACATTCTGAATCTCAAATTCTCCTGCAAGGGCTGGACCAAATAAATGGTTAGGATATTAATCATAGACTTACCCTCAACAACAGCAAATGGAGCACATTTTAATTTGGTACATCTAGCATTGCTACTGCTTACTATATTGATAACATTCAACTTAAACATGACACAGTCAACAGAGGCTTGGGTACATACATTGATAACAGACTGTCCTTTGACCACCATGTCTTTATGGTATTTTGAAAATCCTTCTACCTCACACAGCTTATTCTTTGTGGCATCTCCTCAAAGTCAAAAGACATTATAGTCCCACTTATTCATCCCTTTTTAGGACAGTTATTGACTACAGTTTTTGCCATGTACTTCACCAATCACCTAAACTTGAGGGACCTTAATGTTTCCTCACAAAAAAAAAAAGAACTTAGGTTTCAGTGCCCTTAGCTACTCTGGTAGACTAAAGGCTCTGAATCTCTTTTCAGTGTCATACAGATTCCTGAGGGGTGATCTCTGCTTATCTTTTCATACATGAGCAGCCTAACACTCTGAACTTCTTTGTCTTAATAGAATAAGAGATAAAGCAAACCACTCTTCTAGAGACCTAAACCTATATTATCACATCAACAATACCAGATGGTGTGAAAGATACCTAACCCAACATATCCTGTTTCTGGAGTAGGCTTCCCTTACCTATCAAGCAGAGTACTTCCTTAGTAACCTTAAAAAACAATCTGGATGACTGGATGGGTGATTGCAAATCTTCACAAGGGATATGTAGAAAAAGTCTACTTAATGGGGGACACTGTTAGTCTCCCACCAGTATTAGGTTGAAAGAATGTATGAA